>NW_026850444.1:0-1147 GCF_030869225.1 Colletotrichum abscissum
TGAAGCTTCCTGAGACCGTAGTCTCATCTCAAGCACCTGCGTGGGTGATCCAGATGCTGGAGGTCACACGGGTAAGTTAGATGGTGCTGCTAGAGTGTTTATCACTGACTGTCTGCTAGCTTCTATTGGTCCCTGATCCAGAGCTCCGTTGCACGGCAGAAACGGCATGCAAGATCCTCGGACAGCTAGAAACGACTTAATGTAACGAACTTCCAAGGACGTGTCGAGAAAATACTTACGAGGGAATCAGGACGACCGCGGGCAATATTGGGGAGGCTTGTCTCCGCAAGCGATCTGTGATATGTGCTCACATGTCACGAGTGGGCCGTCATGTCTGAACCTATTGAAGAACGATCACTCCTAGACATAAAATCCAATTTCTCAACCACCTCTCTCCTACATCATTCCACTTTTTCGAGAGGCTAAAGTAACGTGGCCCGTGTATTAGCCTTGTCATCTAGGCTGGGCTGAGGTTGGGATCAATACCCCCAAGACTGAGGCAAGGCTCGTCCCTTCTGCTGGCCCTGGTGGCACCTTCCATGAACCGCCAATGATCCGTGTCCAAGCCCTCGCTATCCTTGCCTTGTGCCCAACACACTTCTCTCTGCTGGTCTGCTCAAGCCAATCCAGTGCGAATGTCAAATCACATCCATCTATTCCAGGCAACATCAGCAGGGGCACGAAATGCTCAAATGTGCCATTCTGAAAGGCCTGTCACGACTTCGTCTCTGCCTTGGATGGACTCCTTATCCCAACTGACGGCGTCCGCGTTCCTATTGGCAGCTGCGAACATGGTTCCATTCGCATTATAGCATGTCATGGGATTTCTACGGCGACCAGCTGAGTGTGGATATGCCCTCCATCTGCAGCCTATGGGTTCAGGCAGTGCAAGGCAGCACGGCGAGGCAGACCACCAGGGTAGCATAGCAGGATACGCTGAAGATCTTCTGGTACCTCTTGTATGGCTAAGCAGGCTGCTAAACATTTCTTCGTTGACACTGCCACGTCCCTGAAATTGCTTGCTTAATTTTGGAGTCTATATGAAGCTGTTAGCCGCCCTCCTTCTTCCTACTTTCTCAAGGTCCTCCATTCGGTAACTTACTGCTACTAGTCATCTTTCTTTATCCACTGTCTTGTCATCCCCGTC
>NW_026850445.1:0-1143 GCF_030869225.1 Colletotrichum abscissum
GGGTCGTCGACAGAATTGAGGGGAACTTCCAACCCTACCCCCGCCATTCAGCAACTCAATGGACCGTGGAGAGACGAAGTCGACATGATTCAGAGTTCGAGTTCAGACATTCTGGTTTGCTGTCGCGGAGAGCAGAGGGGTGTTTTCCACGATTCACTCCCATCGTTTATCTGTACTCCTCTTTGCACGATGTCTCGGCTGAGAAATGAAGACCATACGATCGCTCCTGCCTCTCCAGAGATCAGGCCTGTGGTGGCTAGACATCCTAAGTCTTTCGTATTGTTGCATGATGGAATGTCAGTCGACTCTAGGTTTGACCGAAAGGCACCATCAGCTACTTTCATACGGCCGCACCGGCGTATCGAGGCAATGTGGCGTCTAGAAACGGCCGGGTTTCCTGGGCGGTCGCACTCAAGGCCATACGTTGCAAACACCTGCGCATGATTTGAGATCCCAGTTTGAACTTCTCTGCGACCCATTCCCCCACCATGTTGCGATAGATCGCAACCCGACTACCATGACAACTCCTATCCGTGACAGACAGCAACGGGCGCTCTACAGGATGCTTCCATACCCAGCCATAGAAGTTCCTGATGCAATAAACGCTCGTAACGAAAGATTCAACTGTAGTGAGTACCACACGAGACCGGTTGCTTACGGCTCTCAGCCTTTCCAAGCTCTGGCTCGAGAGCTTGCCCTCAGCTAAGGCCTTGAAAAGACCTTGCGCTTTTGTGTAACTCTGTATCAACTTCAACATGACCTTTTCAAGCGCCACGACTTGATGGACGAGTCGGACCATCAAAGCAGGATCGGAACCCGGGCTGAAGCGCTCGAAAAGAAGAAAGCCGACGCTGCGATTCAGACTCCATGAGAGACCCCTCGCGGATAGGCTAGAGAGCAACAGTAGATAGTCTTTCTGCCACTTCTCCGGATCGCTCTCTCCTTCGAAACTAAAAAACGTTGGCGAGCTCCTCCGAGAAACTATAGGTGCCGTCTTACACTACTTTATTCCTGTTCGATTTCATCTTTTGTAGCGTTCTTGCTGGTTCAAAAAACATCGCGTACCAAGTCGCGATAGCGAGAATGAAGAAGAAGATTGATGTTGCTGTTTTTGGGATGACCAAAAGCAGCGTGACACCCACC
>NW_026850446.1:0-1137 GCF_030869225.1 Colletotrichum abscissum
GCCAGGAAAGATTGAGTGACATTGCTAGGTGTCAAAGAACGTCGATGCTCGGAATAGTTGTGTGTATGAGGCGATGATGCGATTCTATGGCATGTGTAATGACGGTCTGATGCAATTCTTGGTCCTTCTTGACAAGAGGTTTGAGACATGGCGAGGGCCATAGTTATACGGCCATAGGTTGCCAAGCGGCAGGCAGGCTTTCCTCTACTGACACGATTTATTTGCTACGTTGGCACATGTTGTTCGAGCACTCATAGCCTAGCTAGTTGGAGTAGCAGGCAGCTCGAGCAACAAATGTTGAAGCAACAGGGTATGCGATGTGCCTCGCATGCGTCGAACTAGACGCTCCGGCCGATATGACTGTCCTCAATTGTAGAGCCATGGCTGCCGTATTCCGACATGCACATCAGCATCCCAAATGTGACGCTCAAAGGCGATCATCTCCACTCTGTCGAGATGGGGGCAGAAGATGAACTGGCCCAGAGCCCTTTCTGGCCTCAATCGGCAGCAAAAGACGGCACGGCCCCTGCATGGTACCACCAGGGATGATAACGACCCACACCTGGAGCTTCGGCGCATATCTGGATTTACGAAGGCAACAACCGTAGGAACATCGGAGCAGCTTTTCGCCGTTTCCAACAGGGCTTGAGGTTATAGACCGGCGCCACAAAGCGTCAGCCAGCCTGATGCAAGCCAAATCTGCTGCCTTGCAGTGGTCGGAGGAATGGTCCGGTGTAAAGGCTACCGTGATGCAGGTTCCTAGTAGAGGAGGCCGCCAGGGAAAACCTCGTTTTAGCTTTCGGCTCTGCGAACCCCGCGTGCCCCGCTCTTCACCAGACCTCATCATTCAAATACGGCGCATGTCGCAGTGCCACTTCCGCCCGAAGAAGCATTTATTAACTAGACCCACGGATACTATGTGACATTGATAGGCGCCGAAAATCACCCTTTGTTACGCATCTTGACTCAGTTGCACGTACTCAACTCCCGGAGCCATGCCCTGCGTCTGACAAACACACGCATCCATGTCCTCGCATGTCGCTTGAGAACCTCCCGTGCCGTACAGACCCGTCTCCGATTCTCGTCTTGCCTTCGCTCGGTCAGCGACGGGACCCACAGGGCCCAGCAGCAGTTTCT
>NW_026850447.1:0-1124 GCF_030869225.1 Colletotrichum abscissum
ATCCTACTACTTGACCAAGAGCCCCCAACGCACCTCGAGCTAGATCGCGGCCACGTCGGAGCTTATCTTGTCCACAGCGACCTGCGAAGGACTCAATCGAATGGTGAGACAATGCCGTGATCAAGTAGGTACCCAGGTTCCTCTCTGCTGCTACACCTAGGAAATTTATCGCAAACGAACACGGCACATGATACAGCATGGGCCCGCGAGTACTGCCAGTCGATGGTTTTGTGGTGTACAAAAATCCAGACGAACAGCGGCACGAGTTCGCAGACCAGGCAGTCAAGTTCAGCAGCGCGTATCTGTCACCAGAAACAGCATGTTTTCGTCTCACTTTTACCATCTTGGGTGGCGAGCACAACAAAATTGTCATATATATGCAAATTACGCCTGACATCCTCGACTCGTTCCGCCATGAGACTTGCGAATTGAAGAATCGTGACCTACCTCACCTAGGCAACGTGCGGAGGCGGCTGGGCCGCAAGGCTGGCAGGGGCGACCTAACTCACTTTCGATTTAACTTGCGCAATGGCGTCCACGTACAGCGCATCGTACCCAACGACTTTCCCGACTACGAAGCTCTTGACGACCCGGCTCGGCATGTCCTTGACATTGTTTCATCGGTCGCCGCCTCTCCATCATTCTCCTTATACATTCCGGCCAATCAAGTACTGCGGTCTGTGCTTGACAGTTGCGTTGAAGCTGCTGAGCGATGTTCGGTGTTAACAGAGAAAGAGCTACAGTCGTATCTGCGAGCGGTTGACTTGCAGAGGCTGTATGGTGGCAAAGGTGGCAGGGTACTTGCCGTACGTGATGACGACGCTGCCGTAGATCGTGATCTCGCCATCGACGACCATGATAGTACCTCTCAGCTGGAGACCGATTCGTGCGCGACATTGGGTTTCGACGTTGTCCCGCGTGATCAGGACTCTCCCCCGCGGTATGACGAGCGCTCCACCGACGTGAAGAAGCCCATGGCGAAGCTGGCCGACACGGTCAACGTCGTCGAAAGCTCCGTTATTGGCTGTCCGCCGCCGGAGTATGGTGACATCGAACAGGCTCGCGGCACGCCGATGGCTCTCAAGCGCGTGCGCCAATGGGTGGATGAGGATGGGTCTCCGCAC
>NW_026850448.1:0-1122 GCF_030869225.1 Colletotrichum abscissum
AAATGGGAACATGATGTAGAAAATCCAACGCCAAGTTGTGTGCTGAGCGATGACGCCGCCTAGTATAGGACCGGCACAGTTGCCCAACGCCCATGCTGCCTGACTAGAGATGAACGGCGCGGTCAGCGGAAGGAAGAACGAGCCCGAGAGGGAGGGTCCTCACACTACGCCGTACCACGTAGGTCGGACCGGCAAAGGGACAAAGTCGGTGAAAATCAACAGGCATAAGACGATGATGCCAGCACCGCCAATGCCTTGGAGAGACCGCCCCACCAATATCAAGCCGATGGAACGCGATACGCAGCAGAAGACCGTGCCTAGAGTGAAGAAAGCGACCGAGATGGTCAGGCATGGCCGTCGACCGAACACGTGGCTCAGATCCGCTATGAATAACATCAGCACGGCGTTGGCTAGGAGGTACGCCGTGCCTATCCAAAAGCCGTCGTACGTGCTGAGCTCGAGGTCTACAACGATAGCCTATGACTATGAGCATGCCAAGGATGGAAAGTGTTTGGGAGGATATCGAACCTGCAAAGAGGTCACAATGACACAGGCGTCAAGGGCGACCATGAGCGACAACAAGGCGGCCGTCGCCATGATGGCGAGATGATGTCGTGAGGGCTTCCATTGGGCTGGGTTTTGGCCGAGGGCATCCTCTCCTAGCTCTCCAGAATGAACGCTCTGCGGACGATGGACGTACGGAGGCATATTGAAAGACAAAAGTAGAGGATTGTGCAAGAAGTACGGGTGAAGAATAACGTGAACTTATCAAGACGCAAATTTTGAGTCGAATCCAAAGGGCCTCTACCCTTATATAGCAAGAAGTGGTGTCAAAGTACCCACTCGGAAACGGAGACCGATGAGCGGCGGCAGAGGCGCTTCTGGTATCCAGACATCAGGCCCATCTACGACAGATGGCTTACATATGATTATTGCGAGGAGTCAAACAAAAGCCTGTTTACGTTGCGAATGAATGAGAAAAGCCGCTCCTAGCGATGTAAACGGCAATATCCGGCGACCTTGAGAATGCTTCCAGCGCAAGGCTTCAACAGCAAATTATGGACACAAGTTGGATGGCTAGAATGTATAAGGCTCAACACGAGATCTAGACAGCTGACCGAA
>NW_026850449.1:0-1116 GCF_030869225.1 Colletotrichum abscissum
TTACGCTTCGTTTGTTCTGCGGCGCTTTCGGGGCTGCCCTTGTGGTCCCATCTGCGATTCGGTTGCGATGGCTGAGATTTCATTGATTCCCCCGAACCTGGCCAACTGAGTCAGCAAAGCTTGATGGGCCTTCCGGCAGCCCTCTCGCAACACACGCTCGCGCTGTTCGAGATGGTGCATCCGAGTCGCCAGACCCAGAGCACGACAATATCTGCTTCGACACTCTCCGCTGACATCGTGAGCCGGAAGCACAATGGGCAAAAGGAAAATTTCCCAGTGTTCTTCATTTACACGGCAACGCTCATGATGTATGGAAACCAGCTCTTTTTGTGCATTCGACAGGTACTGCTGCGCGTTCCACATGTAATGCAGCCCAGTTCGAGCCTCGCAATTGGGGTCAAGACACATGGCGCATCGCTATTCGCGACCATTAGGCTAGTTCATGACAGTATGGGGTTGATGGAGAGATTGGCCTACCTGCGGCCCCGGGTATGTGGGGTTGATCGATGGAAGAGACGGAACTCCGGGTCTAAGAAAGACTCGCGGGCGGAACGGTGGTGGGTTCCGACCGTGGAATGAGTGGATCGGTGTCGACATCAGATGGAGGAGGCAGAGAAATGGTTTTGTCTGAATGTCTTCTGATGAGTTCCATATTGCTTTCGTGGCGCGCAACTACGGGCTTTTATGCTTTTTCCCCCTTCTTTATTTCTCTTTTGGCTTGACCGCTCGCTATCCATTTTCGTTGCAAGCAATCGGGAAGCTACATGTTCAATCTGTTATATTCTGTCAATTCGACATCGGCCGGTTATAAGCAAGACGATTGCTACCCCAACATCTAACCTATTGCCAAGTCGACCCCCCGATCCTAACCAACGGTCGCCACAAGATGGAGAACAAGGGAGGACGCACCACTCCACCTTGCGACTGCGCTAGGAACTTCCTGCCCATCACAGTAAAACACCCAAAACCGAGCTTGATTGGGCCCACCAAGGCCGGCGAGCCGTCTGCTCTCCGTATTCCTTCGGTCAGATCACAGCCAACGCCTTGAGGCTTGACGTCCATCCACGTACCATCAGTCACGATGGTCTCCCAAACCAAGCAAGCTAGTGAACATGC
>NW_026850450.1:0-1110 GCF_030869225.1 Colletotrichum abscissum
CAGGTACGTGGAGCTTGCCGCCGCTATACTCTCTCCCCGTAACTGCCGCGTATTGAGGCTCTATCATCAGACGCCTGCAACAGGGAAGACACAGCTTGATCGGCAATAATGCGGCCCTCTCCCTCCTAATCGACCAATGGCGGCATCATTCGCTGTATGCTCGCGGCTATTCTGAGGATTTCTAACTGCAAGGCGAGTTCCTGCTCGGGGCCCATATGACCTCGAATAGTATACTCTGTGACGGCTCGCAGCTGATCCGCGGCCAGCTGTCGAAGTCTGTGACAGTATTCAACGGATCTCGTGATGCTCATGGTTAGCGTTGCAGGCTGGGGTACTGGGGTAAACAAGCCGCAATCAAGGTATAGGAGAAGAATGGAGAGGATGTATGCACCGCGGTTCACGCTATCTCTCATGGCTGTCAGACCAGTTCTGAAGTATGTATGTGATATATATCGCACGGCAGAGGTGAGCTGTGACTATGGGTGAATCAAGACAAAACAGAAACAGGATCCTAAGGTCACTTTTCAACCGTGCTTAGACATAAAGCCGATAGTTGCTCTGCGTCCAGTATAGCTGCTGCTTCGATTCGGACGTGGGGAGGCAAGCTGGCAGGCTGAAGTTGAGTCCACAAACCCACGTGATAAGGAGCCTTTTGTGACGTGTATCCTTCTCGCCCGAATAACAAGACTATAACTATGGACGGGGCGGCACAGCGGATGACTGATACAAAAGGCGGGTTGATTTCTCGAGACACAAAACCCCCTGACATCACCACTGCCGAACTCAGGATCAAGTTGTCTCTCCAGGTTTCCCTTCGCACGTGTCCTTGCTATTGGGCTAGCCCCCAGCTACGTTACACCTTCTCCTCCAACGTCGTCTCGGATATCAGCTCCTTCGCCATGGACTTCGACACGTCGCTTTTGGTCGACGAAGTCTGGGATGCGAGAAGGGACAGCCGCCACGAGCCATCGATTACAAACATACCGCTGCACTATGAACGAGCCAAGGCTCTTTGCCTAAGCCGAGGTGCGCGTCGCCAATACGCACATCATCCAACCGAACTCCGTCATGCTAACATCACCCAGGCCTCACAGTCGATGACATTGCTGA
>NW_026850451.1:0-1109 GCF_030869225.1 Colletotrichum abscissum
CGCTTCCTACGCAATCTGTCTTGCTGGCATGATTGTTGGTCTTGCTTTCTTGAACGTCCTGTCTCGCACAGGACGGGCTCGGAAACAACTTGCCCATCTTATGGAGAAGTATCTAGTCTATCGGCTTCTCGTTCATCGCCACTCGCTGCTTGGTCCTTGGAATGCTATTTCCTTGCTCGGTCCCACCCTCCTCCTGGGCGTGAACGTGTTCTGCCTGACTTTCCGACCGTCAACCCTTCTCGCCCGCTCCGGGAACCTGGCTCTCCTCAACATGCTTCCCCTGTTCTCCGGACCCTGTTTGGACTTCACCGCAGACATACTAGCCGTACCTTTTCGGCACTACGCCGTGTTTCACAGGTGGCAGGGTCGTGTCGCCACGATTCTCCTCGCGGGTCACATTATCAGCGCCATGGGAGACGACAAGTTCTCGGTCCAAATTTCTGAAGGTGCCAGTGAGCTCCTCATGGTAACGGTAGCCGGACCACCCTCATGACCAATTTCCGTTTCTTCATCTTACTCTCGCAGGGATCCATCGCCATGGTGGCAGCGGCAACAATGACCTTTCTCCCCTTTTTCCGACGCCGTATCTACGAGTTATGTCTGAGAGCCCACCAAGCGCTCGCTTGCCTGGCAGCGGTGGGGCTTGCTTTCCATCTGCGGTCGATGGCCGGCCGCTCATGGCTTTGGCTGTACGTCTATCTTGCTGTGACGGCGCTGATAACCTTTTCACAAGTGGGCCTGATGACGTTCCGTAACAAGGCGATGGGACGAACGTTTGGCAGAGCCTATATCAACCATGATGCCGGGGCCGTGCGCGTCTCGATTCAGCTATCGAGGCCACTTGCATTCGAAGCGGGCCAGTATTTGCTTGTGTGGATGCCGAGAGTCCGCCTGTTGGAGAGCCACCCCTTCGTCGTGACCTCGTGGGCCGAGGCGGAACAGGACATCGTCGATCTTTTCATCGAACCGCGCAGGGGATTCACTTCCAGTCTTGTTCGGTATTCTCACGAGCGCGCCGTGCCACGGCTGACATTTCTTTCCGGCCCGCACGGCGTCAGCGTGCCGGTGTGGGACTACGAGGCGGTGCTCATGGTGGCCACGGGTCATGG
>NW_026850452.1:0-1106 GCF_030869225.1 Colletotrichum abscissum
TCCTCCCATAGATTCTGGAACACTACTATCGACCACAATACATCGAGCATCAGCACCGCGATCAGTCTTGTTACAGCGACGTCTGGTGGTGATGTTCAACCGTCGTGGACCTACCATAGACCGACGGCGCACACGACCTCGGCGGTCCCCGTCAGCGCAACCAGTTCACATGGCGCCGGCTGTGACCACCTTGCAGCCTTTTTTGTCTTTTTTCTCGGTGTATACGTATGGGACCGGCTTTGTTAGACCCACTTGCTGCTTTCGAGCAACCACGATTACCAGAAACTCACGCAGGAGGGGGAAGTGATGGATGGTATGTAGGGTGGACGCGTTCTTTGGCTTGGTCCAATAAGAGATGCGAGGTATCTTCTCTTGGTGCGCAATTAGATCTCTCGTATTGATATACTGCATCCATCGTGCGATATCAGGTGGGGTGAAGGTTGTTCGTTTTGTTCAACCCATTGAATGTTAAATGACTACCCAGATCGACTTATCTACTGTTCAGAAGGATGTTGACGGCGGCACCACAAAAGTCTTGATTGAGTGACTTCATTTCCCTTTTCCAGGCCCTGCAAACGTTGTTCCATCCTCTGTGAAGCTCCATCACATCTGAGAAACCAGTGCTCAAGGGCAAGCCCGAGGGAAATACAAGTTTTTTAAACGCACCAAATCCAAAAGACTGATCAAACTGATTAACTTTCAGGATGGCGCGCAGCGAAGTCAGGCATTAAGTAGCATTTATCAATTGCCTGCTTTTTGTACGTAAGGGAAATGATTGATGGATTTCTCTCTATGTTGTCTTTGCAAAACTTGCTACCAACACTCCAAACCCAAGCTTCTTCTCTGTTGCGGCTCAACCCACCGCCGTATGGCCTAAGACTATCGCTTACGATGTCGTATCTGCTCTCGTGTATCTAAAAGTGAGCCTGCGCTGTGATTTGCGTTGTTAGAAGGCGTAAATATAAGACTTCGGTGAAACGGACCTTGTCGTTTTCTACCTCGGCTTTGGACGGGGAGGTGGTTTCGGAACGCCTGTGGTATCGTACGCCCCGCGACCTTGATCTGCGTTCGTCTCGAGAGTGTCGGCGATACCCATTTCTTTATTG
>NW_026850453.1:0-1105 GCF_030869225.1 Colletotrichum abscissum
CCCCATCGAAGCCATGCCATGTCTCCGGCCAACATCACCCACTACCTATCTACGCTTGACCTACGCCTTAGTACAAAGCCCTCGACTGCAAAGAGGAACGTTTTCTACTTGATCAACTGATTTTGGCTGATGACAATGACACTATCCATCGATCCAACCGTCCAAAATGACGGCGGACCGTCTGGAGAAGTAGAAACCCGCTCCAACCTCATCGGACGTGAGAGCAGGGCTGAGAACTCGCCGCTGCTTGTATCATACAACAATCGCGATCCCAACGAGACGTCCAACACCCGCAACCACTCCATCTATGTCACGGCCAAATATGTATCTGGCGTCGCCGTCGAGTGCTTGTGTCAAACCTGGCACGTCACGAAGGTGTCGCTCTGTAGCTGTGAGTGACCCATTTGCCCACGGTTTGGCGAGGCCTCCGACACTGCACTCTCATTCTCACAAGTCACTTGTGCTGCAGCTAAACTCAATTACCTTCTGCCCATGCTGCCCCTTTCTGGCGTCGCCAGATCACTCCATTGGGAGCCGACTGCCGTATTCGCCATCAACTTCCTTGCCATCATTCCTCTTGCCGCAGTTCTCTCGTTCGCGACCGAGCAAGTATCGGTAAGGTGCGGTAAGGAGGTGAGCGCGTTACTCAACACTACGTTCGGAAACGCGGTCGAAGCTGTCATAGGTATCGTTGCTCTAAGGAAGGGCCATATCGACGTTGTCCAGATGGCCATGCTCGGGTCTATTATCTCCGATTTGCTTTTGGTCACAGGGATGTGCTTCTTTCTCGGAGGCATCGTCAACATGCGCCACCAAATCACCGGCCAAGGTACCGAACAGACGTTTGCCACTGGAAGGGCGCAGATATTCTGCTCCCTCATCGCTCTTTCCTCGACGTCTCTTCTGATCCTTACAGTGGTAAGTGCTTCCCCGGTACTTTCGCTGCTGCGCAATGTGACTAACACCGGCTGGCAGCTCTCTGCTGTGTTGGGGAACGACGACAGTTTCGAGAAGGAGCGCAGCATTCTAGTCCTATCCCGCGGAACAGCTTTCATTCTCCTGTCTCTTTACGTCCTCTATTTGGTGTTCCAGCTGCGAACCCACC